>NW_021132626.1:0-706 GCF_004193835.3 Ostrinia furnacalis | reverse complement strand
TACCTACTTACTTTGCTACTTATGAGTGTAACTTTATTTCCCAAATCTCAATAAACTTTCTGACTGCTTCATGTACGTTGAATTTACTGTAAACCTCGCATTATGGGATAGGTAGTGGAGTTCGGTTATTCTGTTAATTTTGAAGACTTCATTCTTTTAATACTATCGGTATGATTAGGAATTCTTCATTGTTTTTCTTTAACTTGGTCTCTGATCTCTTCGTTTGATATTTTCCGTACTTTAGAAATATTAAAAATAAGACTGGAAACATAAAAATACAATATAAAAAACACAAACAAATATACCTTGATTTTTTAGAATCCAGCAGAGATGTAAACAAACACTTTCATACACAATTACACCATAATCACTTACGTGTTCATAATATCATACACATTATTTAACAAGCCCATGAAACCAACTTTATTTTCACGTTAATACAAGTTTAGAAACAAATTATTTTAGCAAAATACGTGGACGATGAAAATTTGTGGGACTTGTCAAATTGACTTGACGTTTAAAATCATGTGTTATCTCCATATTGTCTATGACTTGTCTCTGACACATCAGTGCTGTAACCTGTGAGTCATAGACAATAATCTGTAAATTTAATCGATATTATTTTAAGTATTCACTTATTCCGATTACTGATTAATTTTAAATAAAAATTTACGATACTTTGTTTAGTTTTCCAGCGATAACTTCG
>NW_021132625.1:0-1044 GCF_004193835.3 Ostrinia furnacalis | reverse complement strand
ATTGGCCATAAGGCACGCCTTCTGGCCAATCACAGCACTTTTAAGCCGGTTGCACATGTTGTCGTAGACTCTCAGTCGCTTTGTTTTTACACAGTTGAATGTGTGTGTGGGAGCTGTGGTGGGGGAAATGTGGGGACACTGGTTCTCGTTGTAGTTACGCGCGACTTCATATCTATTCTCTTTCTATGATCTGAGGTTTTACCGCTCTGAAAGTGATGTCAGTATGAAGTTTAATTTAAACTGGGAAAGTGTAAAAAACAGTTTAATTTTTTTGCTATCAGAAGAAAAGGAAGACAATCTCGGCCGTTTGGTGTAGTGGTTCGAAACGGACTACTATTCCGGAGGTTGCGGGTTTGATTCCCACACATTACAAACATTTGTGTGCATGAACATATTTGTTTGTATTGGACTGGGTGTTTTCTATGTATATTATATGTATTTACAAAAAAAAAAGTATTCAAGTATGTTTATATCCGTTGTCGAGAACCCATAGTACAAGCTTTGCAGTTTGGGACTAGAAGCGCAGTGTAAAATGTCCAAAAAAAAAAAACAAAACAAAATGTCCATAATGAGTCTGTGATCGAAACTCAAGTGAGTAATAAAAGGTTTGTATACTATTCGAGTCAATATGAAGGGCAAATAAAACAGAAAAAAAAATGGAAAGCTGATAATTAAATACTAAATTATTAAATTAATAAAATAAATTTCTCACAGCGCCATCTGGTGTAATTTTCCAACATTGTTTGTTGGCGCGCCATCTATTCAGGCTACGTCGAACTAAATGTTAGTGAAAGCAAGCCTTCGAAAGCACAAACGTCTGTAGCAGGTAGTTTACAAGTAGTAGCATAGATGGCGCTGAACACGAATACGACGGTGAAAATTTTTCCGCGATTTTCTTTTTTCAATTAAACTTTTCGTACTGAAATAGGTATGTCTGCAATGTTAAAATGGTCTTGTTAATTGGAGTCATTGTTTTTTAGGGTTCCGTACCTCAAAAGGAAAAAACGGAACCCTTATAGGATCACTTTGTTGTCCGTCCGTCCT
>NW_021132624.1:0-570 GCF_004193835.3 Ostrinia furnacalis | reverse complement strand
ACCAAACCGAACAGAAAAATCTGCCCCCACTGGGAATCGAACCCGGGACCTCTGCGTCTGAAGCAGGTGGTCTTACCACTAGACCACAGAGGCGGTTAAATATAGAAAAGGCCCTAAAAAGACAAAATTAAATGAAGGTTAACTGGCACTCACCAGTTGGCGCGCCCAATGGCGAGCAAGGTCCTGTCCCTTACTTGTGGCTATTTAAGTGGCGCCAACTGTGGGCTGAGTGTGAGTTTACATCAAACTATAGTTCCAAAATACTGAACTGTCCTATGCATGACATTGACAGTGGGGCGCCACCGTCTATACCGGATCGCTAGTTCTGATTTTTGCCATGTTGGAAAACCATATATAGCCTGACCAGGAACATAAAAACCCTCGCCATGTTGCGGAAAACTAATGGTACTAATTTCTTTTAATGGCAACAGTAACTGAAAACTTCATTGACATGTCACCTTGCATGTCAGTCTATTGCTGTCAAAGTGTAAACAAAGTTTATTTTAAATGTGCGCAATTGGTTTTATGAATTAAATTGCTAAAATATTTTTATAGTCGTGAAAGAAAAGT
>NW_021132623.1:0-847 GCF_004193835.3 Ostrinia furnacalis | reverse complement strand
AAACGTGGACTGAAATCACGAGAAATACGAATCCAACCCCCAGCAGAAGTTAAAGATTATCAACTCAGATCTCAGCCAGAACAAATTTGTATGTTACAAGTCAGCGGAAACTCGAAAACAAACTCCTGTGGGAAATGTGGAGTCACACGGAAAAATACAATACCAATAGACCAAAAAACAGCACGATTTGACTGTTATCAATGCAATATTACCTTTCAAAATGAATTAATGGAATCAGAAGCAACTGTAGCTCTAGAATTGAGAGAATTGTTTCGCACACAAGATAAAAATAGAAAAATATGCAAAGACAGTAAATGTTTTAGATACGGCGAAGTACCTAAACAACTACCAATCGACAAGGAGAGTATACGGAATTATTGTGCTTACTGTCTATCAACAACAAAAACTGAAATAGTTACAGCAGCCAATTTTATGCGAACAAAGTTACCAGGAATCAGAACAATTGAATTTAAGCTATCAAAGTTGCAAGAGAACAGAGCAGTTGACTTAGGACAAAAAGAATGGTATTATGCCAATTACTACAAACATCAACCAGACAATAACTCTCAACAGAAAATCAAAGATCGACGCAAGGAAAAAGAAAACCAAATCAAGAAGCCAAGTGAATCAAAGCAGATCAAATGTCTAGTTTGCAAAAGAATACGACCTTCAACATTACCAGTGAGAAAAATGAACTAAAGAAAATGTGTTACCACTGTCTAATAACTGTCAGAAGTCAATTAGAAACTTCAGCACTTGCAGTCAGAGAAGAGATTAAGCGAATATATGAAGGAAATGGACAAAAGAAAAGATGTATTGACAATGAATCAACAATCAACAAACCACT
>NW_021132622.1:0-1879 GCF_004193835.3 Ostrinia furnacalis | reverse complement strand
AAAAGTAACCTTCTGGCAACACTGTGTCCCACCAAACTCAATGACAGGGGGGCGCTACCATCGTTCAACTATATGGTTTCCAACATGGCAAAAATCTGAACCAGCGATCCGGTATTGACGGTGGCGCCCCACTGTCAATGTCATCGACAGGACAGTCCAGTATAGATGACCCACGCTGAACTGTCCCACCAAACTCAATGACAGGGGGGCGCTACCATCGTTCAACTTTAAGGTTTCCAACATGGCAAAAATCGGAACCAGCGATTCGGTATTGACGGTGGCGCCCCGCTGTCAATGTCATCGATAGGACAGTTCAGTATTTTGGAACTATATCTAAGAATCGTCGCCTGAGCCCCGATTACGGTAATTTTTAACGTCAACAATCCAAACACGCTTCTCGATTCTGCGATACGATTGGTCGTTCAACAGCGTATATAGATGACCCACGCTGAACTGTCCCACCAAACTCAATGACAGGGGGGCGCTACCATCGTTCAACTATATGGTTTCCAACATGGCAAAAATCGGAACCAGCGATCCGGTATTGACGGTGGCGCCCCACTGTCAATGTCATCGATAGGACAGTCCAGTATTTTGGAACTATACAACGTGTCCCAAAATTCAACGATAAGCCGACGCCACAGGATGGACATAGTCATGACTACTTTAGGAAAAATAAGGAAAAAAATCTATCTGAATTATTTTTTAACTTACACAATAAATTATAAAAGGATGATGGGCATATTGGGCGTTAAACCAACAGAAACAAAAAGTATACTAAATTAAAGCTTAATACTAGTACTTTATTTCATAGTACGACAACAATCCTGAAATACGCGGGGATACGGAGATAGAGGTCGTTGAATATGCAAAGTTTCCATAGTATTTCACATCACATTAGGGTAATAAAAATAGTATTAGGTCAATTAGATTGCTTTTATCGATCATATTGATAGTATTGTATCATATGTTACTATCGATTCTATCGATTTAGTAAGTATGTATACCAAATAAATCATAATCGATTATTCGATTGCAATAATCGATTATATTGCTGAAAATAAGGAATTGAATTAACAATCAAATGATAGTAATGATGGTAATCAATAAAATCGATTAATCGAATTGTTAATCGATTAATCGAATTGTTAATCGATAAATCGTTATTTGGCAATATCGATTAATAATCGATCCATGATCAATTATGCGACAACACTACAACTTAACTGGTAGAAATCCCATTGAAACATGACTGTGTTCATGTCATTTCTCTAAATGGTACCTACGAGTAGGTATGGTCCTACACTTATAATGTAGAACATGGTTTAAATATACCATTTGTTGGACATAATAATGGATAAATGACTTAATGTATTTAAAATGTAAGTAGATAAGTATATTAATTAATAATATTTTTTGTTTGCGCAATAAAGCACCTATTACTATTACACATTATGTCAGTTTCCAAGCAAACCCGGGAGTTTTTGGTAGTTATTTATATGAAAATATATTTCTGATATTAAGTCCTAACAAATAATAGTAGTTACATTTCTGTTGGTTTTACGCCCAGATTCCATAGAAAAGTGCCCATCATCCTTTGACGAAAATTGACACCCCTTATGATATTTTACATTACCACGACCACAATTATTTAAATATTCCTGTTTTTCTGTTTATATCGGTAACTTAAGCAGTGCTGCTGTTCGCCCCAACTCTTAAAACCCCCAGAATCCTTGCAGTTTTTACACAATAGTTAATCAAAATATGTAATTTCCTTAAAATTTTCAACGATTTTTACTTTCATTCCACTTTGACTCATCGTTTTGTAAAAAAAAAGTATGAACGCTACTGCGGCAAGTTTTTTATAAAGTTGACGCAG
>NW_021132621.1:0-22463 GCF_004193835.3 Ostrinia furnacalis | reverse complement strand
CCCTTATTCCTACATATATTCGAAAGTCTGAGCTCGAAACAATTATTAACTATCTCTGTGGTTTAACAACAAGAACCAAAGTTATACTATTAGATAAAAATATTTGTTAATAAAATATTATGATATTCGGGTACTTTTTGGCCCCGGACACGTGATTTTCTTGGCCGGTGGAATGACCCATCTACCAGTTCCGTGATTTGCCGTTTTTGTTTGCAAAACCTTCAGAGCACCCAACAGTTTCGGCTCAGTTAAAAAAACATACAGTTTTTATTCAAATTGAACCTTAAAACGTCAAAAAACAAATCCCGCAACTACAAAATTAGAACGATTTCCGCAGTAAAATTGCATGAGTGGGAGTTAAGAAATTTTACGTTGGACCGCACACCTTACTCCGCGCGCCCAGTCCCGCAACTGCCACTTTCATTCGCGCAGATCGAGTAAATTGATACGTAATTTATGAAGGAAATAGGTATTATTAAGGTTTCTGACTTAATTTATTTAAGTCAACATTAAACCAACGGCAAATTAATCAGTTAACTGTAGGCATAACGTAGTTGCATTGTTTTACTCGGGACAATTAAAGTTATTATAAGTAGGTGGCACTTACTTATTTTTACGTCGGAAAATTCAAGTATCTTCTAGCCGTAACTGCCACTATAAATGTTTTACTTTGGAAAAGTTTGTTTTATGTCTATAAGTTAGTGCCAGTAACGGTGTTTTACGCTGAAAAATTGTATTTTATCAATATTTGGTGGACATAAAAGTGAAGACAAAACAATATAAAATATGATATTATACAACACGACTGAAGTATTTAGGATCATTTATTAGACTCAACGTAACCAAGTTCTTCTCCTATGCTACTTTATAATACAAGATACAAGTAAAAAATCGTAAAATTTATTTTATTTATTTATTAACACTGCAGTACACGCGCCCCTTTTTTTACACGAATACACGCGCGGCCTACTCTGGTAAGCCAATTTAAAATCACTGTAAATCAGTTTATAAGCAAATTATGAATAGAATTACTATGTAAATGATAAAAGTGTTTATTATAGTTATTTTATAATCAAAGTTTCTTTATATAACTATTTGGGATCAAACATTATAAACAGATTTAAAAGTTGTAAATTTTTTGGACCAAAATTGCACTCTGAGACCAATGTTAACAAAAACAATTTGACTGAAAAAATATGATTAGTTTTTTATCTGTCACAGTATTCATGACTTTCTACTGCCTAGTACACGGTGTAAGTCCATTTGTTACAAGTCTTTCATAATTTTTTTGTCGAGTGATTTCGGACTTTTGAGTAGACCCGTTGTTTTGACGGCCAATTTTAGAAAAGTGCACAGACTCTAGCGACCCAAGCTTTACTGGCTAACTGACAAATTTAGTAAATGAGGCTTTCCTGGAATGCCAGCTCTCTGGCGCAAATTTTCAAAAAGCTATAGCGTAAAATGTTACCCTGGTCTACTATAGTAGTCCGCGCGTGTACTCTAGTGTTAAGCATATTAAGGCATTCAGAAATAAAGATAAGCAGGTAACACTTACAAACAAAAGTTTAAATTAACTGCATTTAGAATCTACTATTACATGATATTGCAAACATATACCCTTCAGAAGGATGAGGTATACCCACTAAAAATACCCTGGTGCCCCGTCACTCGCTATAAGTGCTAACTTTGAGATTCCGGACAAAGATCTCCCACCTACACGGCGACAGTTAGGACGAGAGCAACTGGAAGTACACAGCTTTTCCGTACACACACTCACCGTCAGCAGACGGTGGTGGTGGCCTATCTATGCAATGCCTTCCGTGCGGCCTCACGCCCCCGTTACGCTGGCCATTACCGAGGAAGGAAGATAGGAGGCAATCATACTGTCACCTTCCCTGGAACGAATTCAAATACACCCGCACTTGGTTCGTAGTCGCGCTATCGTACTGCAGCTTCTTGCGACACCTTGTCTTCTCAGATAGAGGTGCTTCATTACCACCCAACTTTTGTTACCGTCCACATAGCTTTGACTATGCTATCCCGCAAGAATATGGTGTATCGTATGCTCCTAGCCACCGCAATACAGGTAGGGCTCGAAGGATCCGTGCCCAGTCATGGTGCGATCGCTAGAGCAACCTTAAACTTCAGCATGAGTGCGAATAAGGTTCGGCGACCCAACTTAGCCACGGTCCACGGCGAGGTGGTTTATCAACTATTAGACTACAGCACAGTCTAGCGAGTCTCACATCAAACGGCCTCTCTGTCCTCCTATGGCGGAGCTTTCACCTCGTTCTTCACGCTGCGTTAAAGCCGACTATGTAGGCGATGTAGCCCTGTAGACTTTCAGGTCTTAGAAGATGGGCAGCGTTACCCTTCCCTATGAGGGTGATGCCTTAGATGGGACAGAATCATGCTTTTGAGGGTACCAGTATAGAGCTCCTGGCCTTTCTCCACAGCCTTCCGACATAGAGTTTTCGGACCTCCAAATTAGGGAAGCAGCCACGAAAAAGCAAGCTGTCTTCCATTCGCACGGCGACGGATTGGAAAGAGTGCAAGCTGCCACTGGTTATATACATAAGGTCACCGTATTTGCGCTCACTACTTGGCGCCACTGGTAATTAACAGGATAACTCTTAGATATTTGATCTGGGCCTTAGTTTTGACATTGGTGTGGGCGTCAAGTGAAGGTGTCAGGGATGCCTTTAAATATATGTGGTCCTTGGCCTAGGGCGACCATAATGCCGTCTGTGGCGCCCAGGCAAGCTGCGTCGCTGTGAAAGTTATTTCTTTATTTATGAGGATATTCTTGTAATGATGAAACTATCTGCATGACAGATACTTTGAAATATCCATGCCTTGAAAAGGGTTCCATTTAGTACCCACTTGTATTCAATTTTCCACAAGATCGAACTCAAAATAGAGCCATGTGGATCTTTGGACTCGATGCCATGCTGTCAAACCTGGCCGGCACTATTGACAAAGAAAATTTACCGGTTCTACAAGTATTCTTCAGTCAAAAGACCCCTTAGATAAGGAAGAATCTAAAGGTATTGAGTACGTCCAAAATGCAACTATCTGGGAAACGAGGCGGGACGCTGTTATGCCTCGTCGAGCAGGACTATGGGCCTAGAGTGAGAGTTACGGTCAGTAGTAGCTGAACTTTATTCCCGTGTACAATTACTTATGGGTAGTTCTACAAATCAGGGAATTTTACGGGGCTCAACCTGCAGCTCCTTAAATTACCAATTAATAGTTCTCGTTTTAGGGTATTAATAAAGTTTAACTCACATAGTACTTGGTCACTGAATTTCAACACGTTTTAATAAAAACATCCCAGACAAAAATGGCTTCAAATGGGAAAAATTCTCATTTCCCTGTGGGGTGACATTCCAGAATTCATGATGTAAATCACAATAAAAAATATATAAAAATATAATTAGTCAAAAATAACATTGTATTGAAAGTAACCATTAGTGTATCTTTCATTTAACCTATATGGATTATGTTTGAATTCCCTATTTACATAATTTTTTGATTGCTGAACAAAGGCGACACGAATTAAGTATCACTTCCCTGCCACCTATAAACACGTTAAAATCTGTAACAAAACAAAGGGTAAGCCACGTTGTCGTTCTTATGTATTTAAGTATGCAGTTAAGTTCGCCTAGTGAAACGTTTATTTCGCCCAAATCGTCAGTCAGTTAGACTTGAAATCGAAACAGACCAAGAAATACCAGATCAGACATCTGCTTATTGCTTGATATTAAACGATTGTATATTCGAATACAAACCTTTGAGTAACATTGTTAAGAAAATATCATGTATAGTGTTATGTAGTTATAGCTACGTATGTACGCATGTATACGGTGGCTGCGCCCACCGTCCTTTTTGATAGAATAAACAGTGTGCTAATAGCAAGCAAGCGTTTCACTCGTATCCCTCGTAACGGACTTAACACTGGCGACAGATTACCCACGTTTACACAAAATAAAAACGGCCGTTAAAGCATGTCTAATTTTGGCATTTTATCAACGTTTGACCACAATGTGCAAGATTGGAAAACGTACAAAAGTAGAATATCACAGTGGTTCATCGCAAATGATATCGATGCGAAAAATGATACGTCGGGAATAAAAAGGCGAGCGATATTGCTGAGTGCACTGGCGGATGGCACATTCAAGCTGGCAGCGGACTTGGCGTTGCCAAAAGAACTTCAAGATTTACCATATGGACAGATCATCAACCTGTTGGATGGACATTTCACACCTAAACGATGTGGCTTCAGCGAGCGGTACAAATTCTACGCAGCAACGCAGCAACACGGCGAATCGCATCCCCAATGGGCTGCGAGGTTACGTGGGCTAACGGCGCACTGCGGATTTAAAGATGTGGAAGAGGCACTCCGCGACCGATTCGTCATGGGGATGGTAGCAGGTCCTGAACGCGAGAAGCTGTTCGCGCAGGACATGGACGGGCTGTCATTGGCGAAGGCGGTCGAGCTGGCGGAGAGCATACACTGTGCTCGCGCAGGAGCTGCATCAGCGTCAGCCGCTCCACTTCAAGAAACGGTTTTTAAGATAGTGAATAGTTCCTCGAAACCCAAGAATAACGTTCGTTCGGATGTGAAGTGCTTAGTGTGCGGTCGTTCAAATCATGAGTCATCTCAGTGTCGATTTGCTAATTATAAGTGTAGAAAATGTAACGTGAAGGGTCACCTACGAAAAATGTGCACGAAAGTGAATTTTATTTCAACGGAGGATGTGAGTGACGATGATGACGGTAAGGAATTATTTAATATTCGCTCAGTAACTGGTGAACCAATGACGGAAATGGTAACAATAAATGGAATGCAATTGCGATTTGAAATAGATAGTGGATCTGCTGTCACGGTGATATCAGAAAAAATGTATAACTCTCATTTTAAAAATCAGCCATTGCTACCCGCGGACGAAAAGTTATTTACTTATACAGGTAATAAAATGACGTGTTTAGGTTATGTTCGATTACCAGTTACTTATATGCAACAGACTCGCATTCTCGCTATTTATGTTATATGTAATGGGGGCCCGCCGTTACTAGGCAGAGATTTTATTTCGAGTTTTAAACTGGAATTGATTCCGTGTAATTTTGTCACTAACTCGAGTACAGTTGTTCAAGAATTGCAATCACAATTTCCTGAGGTTTTTTCAGACTCATTAGGCGCCTTTAATAAATATAAAGTTAAGCTACAACTAAAGCCAGATTCGAAATCATTTTTTTTTAAAGCGCGGCCAGTAGCTTTCGCTTTACGAGATAAAGTAGATAAAGAACTAGACCGTCTAGTAAAGTTAGGTATTTTAAAACCGGTGGAACATTCAGAATATGCATCTCCAATCGTGCCTGTGCTTAAGAAAAATGGGTCAGTTAGAATATGTGCAGATTATTCAGCTACGATAAACAAACAATTACTTGTCGAGCAATATCCGCTTCCAACCGTTAGCGAGTTGTTTTCAAAATTGCACGGAGGACAACAATTCTCAAAATTAGATTTGTCGATGGCATACAACCAATTTTTACTAGATGAAGAGTCACAAAACATTACATGCATTAATACGCATCGTGGTCTATTTAATTACACTCGTTTGGTGTTTGGGTTGTCAAGCGCGCCATCGATATTTCAACGGGCTATGGAAAATATACTCGCTGGCCTGGACGGTGTCCTGTGCCTGTTAGACGATGTCCTAGTAACTGATAACTGTCCAGAACTGCACTTAAAAAAACTACACATAGTTCTCAAAAGACTCCAGGATGCTGGGTTAACCCTGCAAAAAGAGAAATGCGAATTTTTCAAAAATGAAATTAATTATTTAGGTTATATAATTAATAGGGACGGGTTAAAGAAAGACCCGAGGAAAGTGAATGCGATTGCTGACGCCCCGGTGCCTAATAATGTTAATTCATTACAATCCTTTTTAGGAATGGTGAATTATTACAGGAATTTTGTGCCCAATGCTTCTAGTGTCCTTAGTCCTTTATACGATTTACTAAAAAAAGGAGTTAAATGGCATTGGTCATCAGTACATGATGAGGCATTTAAACTTATAAAAATTTTTTTAATGTCGGATCAAGTTTTGGCACATTTCGATCCCCAGGCAAAATTAATATTAACCGTAGATGCATCCCCGAACGGGTTAGGTGCTATTTTATCACAGATAGGCAGCGACGGGTTAGAACGGCCTATATCATTCGCCTCGCGAACACTAAACTCGGCAGAAAAACGATATTCACAAATACAAAAAGAAGCTACTGCCATTGTATTTGGAGTGCGTCGATACCACCAATATTTGTACGGAAGGTCTTTTCCCTTTTTATTGCGAAACGATCATAAGCCACTTATATCCATTTTTGGGCCTCATAAAGGAATACCGGAAGTGTCAGCAAACAGGTTACAAAGGTATGCGATGTTTCTCAGTGCCTACAATTATAATATAGAATACGTGCGTAGTGCTGATAACAGCGCAGACTACCTGTCGCGGGCGAGCGTCCCGGACGCGCGGGGGGCCCCGCACGGGGAGGGAGGCGCACACGCAGCGGCGCTCGTGGACCGGGCGTCTTACGTCAACTTTATTGTGGAGGGAAATTTGCCTATAACGTTAAACGAGTTGCGTAAGGAAACTAAAAACGACGTTACCTTGTGTAAAGTAATCGACTACGTTCTCAAGGGGTGGCCAAGGAAAATGGTTGATATAAACGTAAAACCATTCCACTCTTGTCGACTGCAATTGTCCTATGAAAACGGATGTTTAATGAGAGGACACAAGGTAATTTTGCCGGAGGTTTTGCGCGCTAAGGTGCTATCGGAGCTGCACAGTTCACATTTCGGCATTGTAAAAACAAAATGTGAAGCTAGGTCTCGATTCTGGTTTCCAGGTATTGATAATGATATAGAAAATATGATTGACTCTTGCAATATATGTCGGCAACTTCGACCAACACCAGCAAAAGCGCCCCTGGCGCCTTGGCAATACCCCCCTAAACCTTTTTTTCGTATACATATCGATTTTTTGGGTCCAATTAATAATCGTATGTATCTAGTTATCGTTGACGCGTATACAAAGTGGGTTGACATTTACGATATGACTACCTCAACGACTTCTCGAAATGTAGTAAAAAATATGTATGATTTTATGTCAAAATATGGATTACCACACACAATCGTTAGTGATAATGGAACAGCGTTTACGTCTAGTGAGTTCCAAACATTTTGTGCAATTAATGGTATTGAACATTTAACATCACCAACATACAACCCGGCTAGTAATGGCCAAGCTGAGAGTTATGTTAAAATCATTAAGAAAGGAATAAAATCATGCATCCTTTCGGCTAGTCATCAATACGACCTTCAATTAAAAATGTCTAAATACCTTTTCGATTACAGAAATTCTAAGCATTCCGTCACAGGGTTCTCACCAGCTGAACTAGTATTTGGTCATAAACTTAGGTCGCTGTTAGATTTACTTAAACCTACGCCGCCTTCACCGTCACTCACATCTTCTGCTAATAACGTACAACAAAACCAGTGCTCGCAGATTAAACACTATGGAGGAACAAACAAATACATTTACAAAGTTGGCGATAAAGTAAACTATAAAAAATATTCAAATAATAAGAAATTTGAGTGGTGCATCGGTACTGTGGTACGTGTTATTGGCAGCGTTTTATACCTAATCCGAGACGATCTAACATCTGTAATAATGAAAAAGCATAAAAATCAAATTTTACCGTATAAGGGTGAAGAAGGTGGTAAAACTCTACAACAACATTGGGATTATGATGATTTCTTAGTGGAAGACAACTCATCTTTGACTCAGAACCAGCCCTTGGGCTCGAGTGAGCAAACCACCATACCTTCATACACCAGAGAATCGGGCAGATTACGCAACATACCCAGAGTCGATTATAGGGCTTTCTTTTAACATTATTAACAGATTGAAGTATCAATTGATGTCTGTCAATCGGGGGAGGATTGTTATGTAGTTATAGCTACGTATGTACGCATGTATACGGTGGCTGCGCCCACCGTCCTTTTTGATAGAATAAACAGTGTGCTAATAGCAAGCAAGCGTTTCACTCGTATCCCTCGTAACGGACTTAACAACTGTAAACGCAAAGGACGGCTGGGTGACAGTTGAACGGGTTCGTAAGGTCAAAGACCGCAAAGTAGTAGTGGGATGCAGAACCGAAGAAGCTCGACAACGTATTAAAGAGAGGTTGAAAGGCGCAGCTGACCACCTTAGCGTAGAGGATATCAAGAACCAAGACCCGATGGTGGTTCTCAAAGACGTTCTGCTGGTAAACAGCGATGAGGATATTTTACTAGCACTCAAGAACCAGAATGCAGATGTCTTTGCGGACGTGAAGAAGGAAGAGAACAGGGTTGAGATTAAGTACAGGCGGAAAGCGAGAAATCAACTATGCAGTCATGTTGTGTTGAAGGTATCTCCCCGCCTGTACAATAACTTGATTGGTAGAGGCTATGCACATATAGACATGCAACGCATCAAGGTGGAGGACCAGTCACCGTTGATACAGTGCTCGTCATGTTTGGGATACGGCCACGGTCGCAGGTTCTGCAAGGAAACCATCCCTAAATGCAGCCACTGCGGTGGCCCCCACATGAAGAGAGACTGTGCGGACTGGTTGGCAGGAGAAGCACCGAGGTGTTGTAATTGTACAGCAGCCAAGATGGTGGACAGCGTGGAGCATAACGCGTTTAGCCCAGAGTGCGCAGTGCGTAGAAAGTGGGAGGCACTAGCTAGGGCGAAAATTGCGTATTGCTAAGGTGGTCCCGGCGGATACAGGGGCAGGCAGCCCCACCAGAGGATACCTGGTCGCCCAGGCAAACTTACAGAGGAAGATGTTAGCGACAGAAGAACTAATGATAGAGTCCGCTAACAGAAAAATCGCAATAGCTCTTGTTCAGGAACCATATGTGGGAGGGGTTAGAAGGATGAAGGACTATCGTGGGGCGAGAGTCTTCCAGAACGCAGTAGTAGGAGATGGGACCGTCAAGGCAGCGATTATCGTCTTTGATGACAGTATCGATGTCTTACAGTGCCCGAAACTCACTGACAACAATATTGTTGTGGTGAGGATCCGAACCAGCGTATGGGAAATCGCGGCGGTGTCCTTCTACTTCGAACCAGACCAACCCATAGGGCCATACCTGGACCGGCTCAAGACCATTTGCGAAGAACTGGGACCGACAAAACTAATAATAGGAGGCGACAGTAACGCCAAGAGCACCTGGTGGGGCAGCACCATAGAGGACCACAGGGGTGTTGAGATGTCCGGGACCCTGGAAGAGTCCGGACTCCAGGTATTGAACACCGGTGATACGCCAACTTTCGACACCGTGAGAGGTAACAGGGCTATCACAAGCTATGTCGACATAACAGCTTGTACCGACGACCTCATGGGACTGATAAGCAACTGGAGGGTAGACCAGTCCGTAACCACCTCTGACCACAACACGATTCTCTTTCGGTTAAACCTGACGAAGAGCAAAGGCTTCAGAGTCCACAGAACAACACGACTCTACAACACCAAGAAAGCAAACTGGGACCTCTTCGTAGAAAAGCTGACATCATACAAGGCCGAACACAACATCACCTCAGCGGCAATAAACAGTGTAGAGACAAAGGGTCAGCTGGAAGACATTACCGTCAAGTACACAACGGCAATAACCGAAGCATGTAAGGTCAGCATGCCAACAAAGAGAACGTCAGAGAGAATAACAGTCCCATGGTGGAGTGAGGAGCTCGCGATAAAGAAGAAGACAATGATAACCTTCAGAAGAAGGATTAGAAATGCTGCGCCAGATCGTAGAGCTAAGGTCGTCGAAGAATACCTGGAGAAGAAAGAAGACTATGAGTGCCATGCCAAGAACGCCCGAACCGCGAGCTGGAAAGAGTTCTGCGGAAGACAGGACAGAGAAGGAGTATGGGAAGGGATCTACAGGATCATTAGCAGAACCGCCAGGAGAGAAGAAGACATGACCCTGAAAACCAATGATGGAAAACACCTCAACCCCAAAGAATCGGCAAATCTACTAGCTGAAACTTTCTACCCTGAAGACCTCGAAGTTACGGACAACCTAGACCATCGCCGGGTCAGAGAAACGGCCGAGCGAGTAAACGCCGGGGATAGTGATGATTCACAGGATCCGCCGTTTACATCGCTAGAGCTAGAGACCGCGACGGGGAGTTTTAATCCAAAGAAGGCCCCAGGAGCGGATGGCTTCACAGCAGACATCTGCAGCAGAGCAATATTCCAGGATCCGGACGCTCTCCTTGCCCTCTACAACAAGTGTTTGCAGATCGCACACTTCCCGGACATCTGGAAGGAGGCCACAGTGGTGGTACTTAGAAAACCGGGCAAGGACGACTACATGAACCCCAAGGCTTACAGACCGATAGGTCTATTGCCGGTCTTGGGGAAGATCCTGGAAAAGATGACAGTAGCAAGGATGAAATGGCATTTAGTACCGAGGATTAGTACTCGCCAGTACGGATTCATGCCCCAGAAGAGCACCGAGGACGCCCTCTATAGACTAGTACACCATATCCGAGGCAAAATTGGGCTGAAGAAGCTGGTCTGCCTAGTGTCACTGGATATAGAGGGGGCCTTCGATAGCGCATGGTGGCCAGCCATAAGAGTCCGACTGGCTGAGGAAAAGTGCCCGGTAAACGTAAGGAGGCTACTCGACAGCTACCTGAGCTGCAGAAAAGTCACAGTAAGATTTGCCGGGGAAGAAAGCACGCGAAACACCACGAAAGGTTGCGTGCAAGGGTCAATTGGCGGCCCCCTTCTCTGGAACCTTCTTCTGGACCCACTGCTACACGGACTCGAAGATAATTTGTGTAATCAAAATAGTGTAATGGACATAACTTATCTAGGTGTTCCTAGTTTAAATACTCTTTACAAAATTTATTGTTCAGATAATCCCAAATTATTTAACTGTGTTAACCATGAGAAAATTTGTGCATTAAAAAATGTTATATGTATAAAGAAATGGTGTGTTGAAAGAAATTTTGCAATATGAATTTATTGTATTATTTAGTGTAGTGTTATTTTAATTATTGTGTAAATTAATAAAAGCTAATTACTGTATTATGATTATTTAAAATGATGAATAAATGTGTTTAATAAAATAAACTGTCTCATTTACCTAAACCTAAATTATGTTTTAAGAAAATAAAAAGTCATTAAGTTTAAATCAATTTAATTTTATCAATAACTTAACTAAACACAAATATCTTATTTTACTTATCCTATTAAAACATAAAAACAAGTTACTTACACTTAAACTTAATTTAAAAACAAAAGTCACTTATTTTTAAATATTATCATTACAAATTTGTTTGCATATATTGGTTATTAAATGTTCCGTTTGCTCCATAATTGGATTAAAATTGTCAGTAACAATGTATTGAGCACTATAAAGTATTTTTTCATTATCACTATCACTTTGAACTGCACCGTCCAAGTCCACGACTTCTATCCTGATGAGTCGAAGACCTCGCCTGGTTTCATTGCTGTACACATAATTTGATCCACTTTGAAGACACTGTTTCTTCGGTGGCGTAGGATTTTCCTGAGTTTCAGCAGGACGTTTGCTTCTTTTTTTCTTTGGTTCCAGCTGTTGTCTGGCTAGCTCTGGATACATTGAATTAAAGCCAGCAAGAGGATCTTGAGCGTATTGTTCCAACGTACTGTCCATTTCTTTTGTTTTGTCACTAAGTGTAGTGAGTACCAAGTGGCTTTCGCAGCGGTCGGCTATCGAATGATGAAAAATGCCACACAAAAGTAATGCCTGCCTCTAACAAAATTGATGAGCTGGTAATATTTGTCAACACGTGCATTCATGTTTACTCAGAAATAATTCGAGTTTCAACATGAAACAGCTTATTAGACAATAATTTTGTTCATTTACTAAAATGATGCTTATTAAAAACTGTTAACTTTGCACTTCTTACGGTTGACGTAAGTAATGCACGTGTACGATATTAGGTATCCAGAGACATTTTCTTCACAATCAGCAATATATTTAGGATGATGACAAGTTACGACTTGCTTAGTGCATACAGTGCATATNAATGTTTACCTACTCAGAAATAATTCGAGTTTCAACATGAAACAGCTTATTAGACAATATTGTTCATTTACTAAAATGATGCTTACGGTTGACGTAAGTAGGTAATGCACGTGTACAATATTAGGTATCCAGAGACATTTTCTTCACAATCAGCATTATATTTAGGATGATGACAAGTTACGACTTGCTTAGTGCGTACAGTGCATATGCTGTAAAATGATACTTAATCAGCATTATACATTGGACAAGTTACGACTTGTTTAATGCATGTTACTATTGGAGCGTAAGTACAACTAACATTTCTTCTAAAAGTGACAACTAACTACAAAACAATTTCGGGTGTCAGAATTTTTTTGTCATCATCAGATTACGACAAGACAACATAACTTGTTTACGGTAGAAATACAGTGTGAGTCACGTTAAAGTGTACATATGAAAATAGATGAAACTAGACCTATTTTTATCGACAAAAAAGAGATCAAAAAATTTTTGAGATTTTTTTTAATTTTTTATAGAATTTTTTTTCTTCCAATTACTTATTGTAAAGAAAACGTAATAACTTTTAAACTAAGCGGTATATCCTAATAAAATAAAAACAGTAACAGTAAAAGTAATTGGAAGAAAAAAAAATGTATAAAAAATTGAAAAAAAATCTCAAATATTTTTTGACCTCTTTTTTGTCGATAAAAATAGGTCTAGTTTCATCTATTTTCATATGTACACTTTAACGTGACTCACACTGTATAAATAAAACACTTATGCACGTTTTCACCATCGATCCCTAATTTTTAAGTTACCCCTATGTAAACAAAATTCATGAAAATTCCTGTTATTTGTTACCATTAGGGGTCACTTAAAATTAGGGATTGGTGGTGAAAACAGGCATTAGGCTTTCTGTTTAGCTAATTTATTTTAAACTTTAATCATAAAATATAAAAATAATAAAATGTACCCTTACACTACATCTACACAGTAAATATATTTTTTAGGCTAAATAGGTTTAAATACATACAATTTTTCTAACTAGTGAGATTAATTNCATTCGGCAACTCCATCGATTCACGATCAGACGCGAACCACTTATAATTTGTATTTATTGTATATTCAAAGCACTGTAAAGTAATTAAAGTCTATAGTATATTTTAATAAATCTACATCATTGAAGATTCCCGTATACTTACACCCTGGAGAGGACATAAGTCAGGAGGCAGAAACCAGAATCAGTCAGGCCACACACACATACACCAACAAATTGGTCCATCGAAGCCGGAGGAGCTCATCATCACCAGCACCTAGAGGTTTGACCGATCAATCCCTCCCATCCTCCCTATCCTATTTCAATTGTGCTAATTTCGTGCTTTAATTCTATTCTAGATAGTGCAGTGTAGTGTACCGTGCATCTACCCTCAGAATTTTCGTGCTCGTTCTGGAAGCTTCGAGAAAAAACCGTGAGTACTTGATTCCTGCTTACCCACACAATGACCAAAAAGAGGCAATCGTTAGTAGATATTGATGATAAAGATGAGTTTACTAAAATTGCAATTAAAAAACGGGGAGTTGTTAAATCTAAACTCACAATTTTTGTTAAATATTTAAACGAACTAGATTCATTATCTGAAGTAACAGAAGTGCATTTAGAGGAGTTACGGTCACGTTTTCATAGGGCGGAGCCTTTATTAGACAATTTTGCTGAAATTCAGGATGAAATTGACATTAATATCCCTGAATATTTGCTAGAGAGGGAATTACAAGAGAGACAATCTTTTGAAGACCAATATTATGCTGCTGTGGCTAAATGTAAATGTAAATTAAAAGAAATTACTCCTAAGCAGGTTCAATCTTGTTCACAAAGTAAAATCAAACTACCTACAATTAGCCTCCCAGCCTTTGACGGTTCTTATGACCATTGGCTTGAGTTCCGTGATACTTATCTGTCTTTAATTCATAATTCTACAGATATAGACAACATTCAGAAGTTTCACTATTTACGTTCCGCTTTAACCGGTAACGCCTTACAAATTATAAAGTCGTTAGAGTTCTCGTCTGCTAATTATATTACTGCTTGGGAATTATTAGAAAACAGATACAATAATAACCGTCTGCTTGTCCATAACCATGTTAAGGCTTTGTTTTCTGCCTATTCAGTCACTAAGGAATCTGCACCGCAACTTAGGAAACTTATAGACACAATTTTAAAGAACGTTAGAGCACTCAAGTCTTTAGGCGAACCAACTGACTCATGGGATACATTAATTATCTACATTATAGTCTCAAAGCTTGATTCGTCAACTGAGCGCGAATGGGAGTTACATAAAAGTACCCTCAATAACTCATCAAAAAGGGAAAAAATACTTTTAGCCGATTTGATTACATTCCTTAAGGACAGAGCTGATGTGTTAGAAACAATTAACGTAACTCATAACAATAATAAGTCGAATCCCGAGTCAAAAAAGCAGTCGTTGCCGAATAATTCGTTTCAAAAAACACATAGTTATGTTGCGGGTACAACTCAAAATCGACAAAACTCAAATAAAGCTTCCAATTCAAAGCGTTATCGCCCGTGTACTATGTGCAATGCAAATCATCCGCTTTATTCTTGCGATATGTTCATTAAATTATCTATTAATGATAAATTAAAACATATTTCACAAAATAATCTTTGCCATAATTGTTTGCGTACCGGCCACGCAGCAAAAACGTGCTGGTTTGGGTCATGCAAAAAATGTAACATGAAACATAATAGTCTAATTCATTGTGAAGATGGCAGCCTCGATACTGGTGCATTAACATCTTCAGTAGTCGCGCACGGCAGCCAGTCTAGTCCGCAATGTAATAATAATTTATTAAACGGTTCGCATACCTTACATTCCGCATCACATGCAACTAATTCGCTTTATGAGAGTGTCGATAACAATCAGCTGAGTCAGTCAACATTAGAACCAGTACTGTTATCGACTGCATTGGTAGAAATTGCGGACAAATACAACAATTATCATACCGTCAAAGCATTACTTGACAACGGAAGTCAACATTGCTTCATTTCAAAATCATTATGTAATACGCTAAATATTCCATTATTACAGTCCACTGTTAAGGTCACTGGTGTGGGCAGCACAGTGACACAATCAACACATACTTGTGAAATTCAGTTGAGGTCTAAGACTAGTGCATACGTCACGCGCTTTAATTGCCTAGTATTACCACGCATTACAGCTCAACCACACGCTTTAGAATTTGCACAAAACATTAAAACTCCAGACAACATAAAGTTAGCTGACCCCCATTTCTTTTCGCCTGTAGGAATAGATTTGTTAATTGGAGCAAATAAATTCTGGGAATGAGGAAGATGAGTGTAATTATTTTATAATGTAAAAAGATCAAACATAAAATATAAAAAATATTAGTAAAAGAATTTTTTCGATATCTCAAAAACTGAATTTTCTATGGGCATTCAAAGTTGGATGTTTTAAAAATCAACTCGCACTTGACCGTTTAGCGCGTGACGTCACACCGCCCGTTACCTCCGCCGGGATGGCATTGCTCCTTCGCGCGCTCATAGACTCGTGCNGTGCTTTTTGTATGGAGTTTGACAGAATTTTGACGTTTGTTAAAGTTAAAGTAAGATGGTGCAACTGAGCCTTAGAATTTTAATAATAGAATTTGGTTACAAACAAATAGATATGTATTTTTTTTAATATTGTGTTTTTATACGAGGTCTGTCTGCTTTTTGCTTTGGCGATCTGTCGACATATTCTCTCCTTTGTTTTTTTGTGAAGTTTCGTGATCAATAACCGATTGATTTGTGTTGACCCGTGCTAGTAATTGGACTGTTTGATTGCCTTTTTATTGACCTCCGCTCGATTACTGAACCATGCCTCTCAAAATAATTCTTATATTTACTTACAAACTTATCTATACATTGTTAACTGTTTAAGTGTTATTTAGTTTGAAGTTTAATTGTTATAGATTTAAGACCTTGTGTAAAGACACTTAATGTGCAATAAAAAATTGAATTTGAAATAAAACTAACTTAATATTATAATATTTACGATAACCAATTACCTGGATCATTGCTACCTAGTGCAATATTTATATTAAATTTTAATAACGTAGATAAGTGTTTCTTTAAAACGGAAAACAAAATATGCATTAAAAATAAATAGAAACCTATTATAAGTTTTTATTAACATTCAAGGATTTAAGAAAGTTATAGCCAGATCTTACAATAATTGTTTTTAAGCCACAAATATTCCTTAACTCTTTACTAATTAATTCAATAACATATTGTTTTAAATTATTAGTTTCGAATAAATTAAATACCTATTAAATAAGTAAAATTCGAAAGTAATTGTATGATTTTGTATTTCTCGCCCTAACTAGCTAAACTAATATCATGAGATTTACACTCATAATATCAACAATAATTGTAGAAAGGGCTACTTTTTTCTCGGGAAATTGCATAGTTACCTCGGAATGTGCGATAGCAATTTTGTGACCCGAGCGGGCAATCGCTAGTTCAAATTTTACACGAAGCCTCATATAATATTTTGTAGCGATTCTTAATTGGGTTTCAAATTGACTAAAATGCGACGTTGCCAAACGAGCGCTACGGATGCGGGTAATAAGCAATACTCAATCCTAAGTGCTTTACATAGAGCTTGGTTTGCTAGGGCAAACATCTACAGTGGTGCGCCGACGCTGCTTAGACTCGAAACATGAATGAACAGGGGCGGAGCAAAATCGAGCGTGTGTGTGCAAACAATTTAGGCCCTTAAGGTGTCAAGGCGTTCGAGTCCCCGATAGTACGTAGTGCTGTGCGAGCTGAATTCCACTGTATCGCGTCGTAGCAAGACTCGCATTTATTTAAATCGTCTTGCGGAGTAATCCTTCTGTACCTGTACTATTACTTATTCTGTGACATTGCTTCATTTCAAAATCATTATGTAATACGCTAAATATTCCATTAATACAGTCCACTGTTAAGGTCACTGGTGTAGGCAGCACAGTGACACAATCAACACATACTTGTGAAATTCAGTTGAGGTCTAAGACTAGTGCATACGTCACGCGCTTTAATTGCCTAGTATTAGATACCACGCATTACAGCTCAACCACACGCTTTAGAATTTGCACAAAACATTAAAACTCCAGACAACATAAAGTTAGCTGACCCCCATTTCTTTTCGCCTGTAGGAATAGATTTGTTAATTGGAGCAAATAAATTCTGGGAATTGTTAAATGATGGTCTTATTCGTTTGCCAAATGGTCCATTTTTACAAAATACAAAATTAGGATGGATCATTTCAGGCGCATTACACAAAACAAACTTGCGCATTAATCAGGTTCAGTGTAATTTTACCCAAACCATAGATACACAATTAAAACAATTTTGGGAACTGGAAGAAATTGCTCCGGTGTATAAGCCCTCTAAGGAAGAGCATGCTTGTGAAAGTCTCTTTACCACAACAACATTACGTGATGATAAGGGTCGATTTTCCGTGCGAATACCTATGAAAGAATCAGCTGATTTATTAGGCGAGTCTTACACATTAGCAAAAAACCGGTTCCTTGCGCTCGAACGTAAATTACAGCGAAGCGCCCCGGACTACAAACAAATGTATAGCGACTTTATGTCTGAGTATTTAGGCCTGGGTCACATGAGTCGCATTGATAATTATTCAATACCTTATTATTTTATGCCACATCATGGTGTTTTTAGAGAACACAGCGCAACCACTAAACTTCGTGTGGTATTTGACGCTAGTGCAAAGTCAAATTCAGACATATCATTCAATGATATACAGGAAGTCGGTCCTAAATTGCAAAATGATATATTTACAATTCTGTTGCGATTTCGTCAATTTAAATATATTGCTTGTGCAGATGTCGAAAAAATGTATCGACAGATTTTGATTCAACCCGAACAAAGACATTTACAATTAATTCTTTGGAGAAATAATCCTTCTGATGATCTTGAAATATATCAATTAAATACCGTCACTTATGGTACAACGTCTGCGCCCTACCTTAGCATGCGATGCCTAAAGCAACTTGCATCGGAATGCGATGATGACGTCATTGCACGCGTCATCAACGAAGATTTCTACGTAGACGATTTGATTACCGGGTATGACGACAAGGAAACATTAATAGATATATGTAATAAAGTATCACGGGTGTTAGAATCGGGTTGTTTTCCATTAAGAAAGTGGATATTTAACTTTGACTGTTCACAATCAAATGTTAGTACATTCAAACAGTTAACACTCGGAGATAATTGTCAGACGAAAACGCTAGGGTTAGGTTTTTTAACTGAATCAGATGAATTATTTTTTACTTCCAAGTGTGACTCAAATGTGACTCAGACCACTAAACGCATCATATTATCAGTAATATCTCAGATCTACGATCCGCTAGGATTGTTAGCACCCACTATAATTATCGCAAAAATAATTTTACAAAAATTATGGCTTTGTAAAATTGGTTGGGACGATCCCATACCTAATTCAGTTTTATTAATTTGGCAAGAATTTATTGGCAATTTAAATAATTTAAATAACTTAAAGATTCCACGTCATATTAGATGCGAAAATTCAAAAATCACGGAGTTACATATATTTTCGGATGCGTCGCAAGAAGCCTACGGTGCATGTGCATACGTACGTAGCGTTCATTATAGCGAAATGGGCGAGCCATTGATCACTGTCAGGTTATTGTGTGCGAAATCAAAGGTAGCTCCAGTCAAACTGGTTAGCGTACCGCGATTAGAACTGTGCGGTGCTCTTGTAGGCGCAAAATTATACAAAAAAATTGTAATTTCATTAAGATTAACTTTTGATAATACATATTTTTGGTCAGACTCAACTATCGTAATAAGCTGGCTTAAAATGTCTCCAAATAACTTAAAATCATTCGTGCAAAATCGAGTAGTGGAAATAAATGAATTAACAAACAACTCGAATTGGTTACATGTCGCAGGTAAACAAAACCCGGCGGATTTATTATCGCGCGGTACACATATTCACGAACTTATTTCATCAGATTTGTGGTGGCATGGACCTACTTTTTTAAGTGAACCAGAACTTGTGCCAAATGAAAGTGTTAGTTGTGATGTGAATTGCAAGGATTTACCTGAGGTAAAGTCGAACACAACTACTTTATTATTGTCTAATCAATCGAATTCGGAACGATTTCCGTTTCATAGATTTTCTTGTTTTAATCGAATGCAACGTACTACCGCGTATATACAGTGTGAGTCACGTTAAAGTGTACATATGAAAATAGATGAAACTAGAACTATTTTTATCGACAAAAAAGAGGTCAAAAACTTTTTGAGATTTTTTTTTAATTTTTTATAGATTTTTTTTCCTTCCAATTACTTATTGTAAAGAAAACGTAATAACTTTTAAACTAAACGGTATATCCTGATAAAATAAAAACAGTAATAATGCTAAATAATAGGCAACACTAAAAAAATACATAAAATACACAAAAAAGGCCAACAAATAATAAAAAATGATACTTTTTGAAAAAAATCTGCTTTAAAATTCGTGTTTTTTTTGGTTATTTGATAAATTTCTCCAAAAAATGCCCCTATAACAGGTGGTTTTTATTACTTTGTATTATTCTCTATCGTATTATCTTTGTAAAACCAAAAATCGCATGTCTCTATCCCTATCACAACGTTTGCAATGATCGTTTGAACTAAGCCTCTCCGGGCGCGCCATTCAACGCTTCGTTAACAACGAAACTGAAAATGGCTCTAGATTTGTTATTTTGATAAAGACAAGTTAGATTTCAAATAAAAACAAAAGATTTCGAAGTAAAATAAGCATTTTAGTTAAAATTAAAATTGTCTCTAACTGTAGCTGAGAATAATGTTGTGGCAGGCCTTTGTTCAAACGATCATAGCAAATGTTGTGATAGGGATAGAGACATGCGATTTTTGGTTTTACATAGATAATACGATAGAGAATAATACAAAGTAATAAAAACCACTTATTATAGGGGCATTTTTTGAAGAAATTTATCAAATAACCAAAAAAACACGAATTTTAAATCAGATTTTTTTCAAAAAATATCATTTTTTATTATTTGTTGGCCTTTTTTGTGTATTTTATGTATTTTTTTAGTATCGCCTGTTATTTACCATTATTACTGTTTTTATTTTATCAGGATATACCGCTTGGTTTAAAAGTTATTACGTTTTCTTTACAATAAGTAATTGGAAGAAAAAAAATTCTATAAAAAATTAAAAAAAAATCTCAAAAATTTTTTGTCCTTTTTTTTGTCGATAAAAATAGGTCTAGTTTCATCTATTTTCATATGTACACTTTAACGTGACTCACACTGTATTACGATTTATACATAATTTACGTATAAAAATAACAACGGAACGTAAATCTGGTCCGCTTTCGGTTGATGAAATAAACCAAGCAAGTACAATTTTAACAAAAATCGCTCAAGAGCAATCTTTTCATGATATTTATCATTCATTAAAGAATAATAAACAGATTACTTTTCCACGTAATATATCAAGTCTTAACATATTTATGGATGAGCATTGTGTAATTAGAGTAGGCGGGAGATTGGATAATTCTGAAACATTTTCATATTACAAAAAGCATCCTATTTTATTATGTGCGAAGCACACATTCACACGTCTTCTATTCCAATTTCAACATAAGGTTCTTTTCCATGCGGGACCCCAATTATTGCTATCCACAATAAGAGAAGCTTGGTGGCCGCTAAGAGGACGTGATCTAGCCAGAAAAACTGTACACTCATGTGTAAAGTGTGTGCGTATGAAGGGTAAATCGTTACAAATGCAAATGGCAAATTTACCTCTCGAAAGAATAGAAATAGGTTATCCTTTTATTCGCTGTGGCGTTGATTATGCCGGGCCAATATTCATTTTGAATCGCAGGGGAAGAGGGGCCAAATTGGAAAAGGCTTATATTTGTTTATTTGTTTGTTTTGCAACTAGGGCAATACATTTAGAATTAGTCACAGATTTGACTACTAAAGCATATTTATTGGCATTAAAACGATTTATCTCTCGCAGGGGAAAGCCTAAAGAAATTTATTCAGATAACGGAAAAACTTTTGTAGGGGCTTTAAAGGAATTTTCACAAGTTTTAAATAATAGTAACGATATTTTAGATTTCACTACAAATAATAATATAAAGTTTAATTTTATTCCGCCTTATACGCCTCATTTTGGTGGTTTGTGGGAGGCAGGAGTCAAGTCCTGTAAATATCATTTGCGTCGCGTTATAGGTAATGTAAATTTTACCTACGAGGAATTGAGTACTTCATTAGCACAAATTGAAGCCATTCTTAATTCTCGACCTATGACACCTATGTCCACTGATCCAAACGACCTGTCCCCACTTACCCCTGCTCACTTCCTGATTGGTCGGCCACTAACTGCACCAGCCTCCAACAACCTGACGACATCGACACCAGGCCGCCTTCCTCGTTATGACCGAGTCGAACAGAGTCGACAGCACTTTTGGCAAAGATGGTCAAATGAATACATTTCGGAGCTGCAGACTAGGACAAAATGGCAGACCAATCAAGATACGCTAATACCTAACACATTGGTTTTAGTCAAAGAAGACAACCTGCCACCTCTTCAGTGGCGCCTTGGACGTGTGCTGCGAACTTTCGTCGGCAAGGACGGCATCTCACGAGTCGCTGTCATCAAAACCGCGTCGGGGGACATACAACGGTCGTATCCCAAGCTGTGCCCGATCCTGCCGTCAGATCAAGCTCAAGACAACTGAAAACTCGGCGGCTGTGACGATTACATTGGAAAATCCCAAGAATTTCCAAGGCCGGGGGCATGTTTNTTTAACGGTTTTTTTTACTAGATAGACATCTAGTGATTCTTTTCTGAACTTTTTTGTCGAATAGTTAAACTTTTCAAGTACACATTTATGTCGGTAAAACAGTTCTACCATAGACACAGATTTTTAAATAAAAGTTTGAAGATTGTCTATGTGAAATCCAAAATATGGAATCCTATTTTTTTGTACCATTTCTTACTTTTACCAGGCCTGGCTCACTCCGCGCGGTACATCCGATAATTACCTACAGCGAAGCGCCCCGCCGGCGGGTATTATATCAGTCGAGTGTCACGCGCTCGCCCGTCAGGACGCTACCGGAGCGCCTGCTTTATCGTGGTCCACGGTAGTGTGTTGAACGCGTTGGCAATGTCAATAGACACTGCCAACAGCACACCGCCGCTCTCCACCGCTTCGCTGGCGAGCGATTTTACTCGCAGGACAGCATCGACCGTAGAGCGCTCTCTCCTGAAGCCATA